>NC_090816.1:58555228-58594228 GCF_000390325.3 Nicotiana tomentosiformis | reverse complement strand
TTGGATCCTCTTCCATTCAAAAAAATGCGAGGATAAGAGACAAAAGAAAGCGAGAAGCAAAGGTGAGCAAGTTGACAACTCAAGAGAGAAAAAAGGAGAGGAAGTAATGAGTGAAAAGAGTGAGTTGTCAGGAAGTATACATGAGTGGTTATAATAATTGAGTAAAGTGAGCCTGAGAGGGAAAATGGAGAGTGAACAAGTACAATTGAGAGATGAGGAAAAATAAGATATTAAAAGAATAGAGTGTCGAAAAATGGAAGATTCTCGCTCAAGCTACCAACTAACTCAATTCATTTTTCTAGTCTTTGTGCTTCAATATGCATGTTATTGAAGAAGAACCCATCGAAAAGTTTGAGAAGCAAGTGCATGAAAAATCACGTTTTGAAGAAGATTTCAATGGTGCAACGACCAATGATCCATGAAAGTAACTGCAAGTTGAAGACAAGTATGAGCTTGATGATCTCATGTGGTATGACCTTATTGATGATCTATCTCTACATGCAAATAAAACTGAACTTGTACCTCAATTTGTTAAGGTTAAGAGTTTAAATGGAGACATAACTCAAAATGAGAGTGCTCAAAGCCTTGTTGATTATTCTTTTTCAAGTGAAAAATCTGCCACAATGCCATGAAAGTGAGGAATATGGAAAGTTAAGTATAAAAATCAAGGAAAACCTGAGAGAGAATGAATCTTGTTCATATTCTAATTCAATAACTCTTTCTTGTTCTAGTGTTGTTTCTCTTTTCATGCAGAAAAAAGAGGAAAAATCTTGAAAAAAGGATGATGACACTTCATATAAAGATGAAAATCCCATTGGCCAAGGTTTTACAGTGTACAACAACCCAATAGTGGAAGAAATTGTGGAAGAATTTAAAGAGTTTTCTCAGCCCTTATGGTTTGACAACACCAATGGAGAAGTTTTCAATGAAAACAATGAGACACATCAAGTTTTTGGTGCTATAAATGTTGAGTATATTGAGCCAAATGCAGAATATAGTTACTCAAGTATGGAAAAGGATAAGTATCATTGGTTGCTAATGTCATGATATCTCTATCTTGTTTTGAAGATCCATTTTTGTAGGTTCATCCCAATCCACTTCTTAAGGAAATTACTTTTGATCAATACCTTGACTATGGTATACCCAATGGTGAGGTTAAATTTTTTAGAAAGAGCAAATATGGTATATTTTCTTGGTATTCATATGCTTTTGGTCTTGCTAATGATCCTCTAATGGTTAGAGAGCTTATGAATTGTGTTTTCGTACTTATGTTGGTTATTATAGTTTTCTCTTGGATGATGTCATGTTTGGATATTTGAAAGGGGCACTTGTGCATAAAAGAACTAAGCAGGTTAAATGGTTGCATGGTTACTATCTTGTGTTATTATTTACCAACTACTTGTTGTGTTTTCATTCTATACCTACAAATTGTGGTTATCATGTTTGTTGTAGGTCAATCTCAAGATTCGAGGACGAATCTTTTTTAAGAAGGGGAGAATGATAGAAACTATGGAGGATCAAATCCATCATAGGAACAAATATCGTTAATGATAACAACTATGGAAGATCAACTACATTGGAGGAGGAAATATTGGTAATACCAAGATTCGAAGAAGAATCTTCTTTGAGAAGGGGAGAATGATAGAATCCGAGAAAGCTTAATTCCATTGATGACCATGGAATTTTAAGGCAAGCTTAATTGGTTGCAATTAGGAATTAAAAAGTGTTATGGTAGAGGAAGAGCTGTAGCTCGAAGAAGATATTTTTGTCAAGTCTTACAACTATATGGAGGCCCATATTGAAATCCAAAGGGAGGTGGAATGTGGCCCAAATCAGCTCCAACAAGGAGCAACAGTAGCCCAAAATAGTATTAATTTAACCTTATTTCTAGAATCTTTCATTAGTGCTTCCTTAGTTCAATGTTGACTACATTGAACAAAGTGTGGGTAGTCTTCAATATTGACTAAATTGAACAAAGTATGTGTATTATTCATATTGACTACATTGAATAAAGTGTGTGTATTATTCATATTGACTACATTGAATAAAGTGTGGGTAGTCTTCAATATTGACTATATTGATCAAAGTGTGGGTAGTCTTCAATGTTGACTACATTGAACAAAGTGTGTGTAGTTTTCAATGTTGACTAGATTAAACAAAGTAAAAGTAGTCTTTTATGCTCATAAGAGTTCGTGCATTGTGCAAATTGTGGCATGCCAGTCCTCTTGGCAACTTTGAAAACAAGAGTAGTATAGACAATAGGTGTGAGACCTGGCGTGGAGCGTGCCAATGCCAGCATCCATGGCACGCTACCCCCTGAAGCCTTTAAGTACTCATTTTGGGATTCATTTCCCCTACTTCTCTTGGCCGGATTTTCGAGCTCTTCTCCACTCCCTCAAGACCCCCAACTCCTCCCATCTTAAATGTGCAATTTCATATATCTTGTTGTGAAATACTATCATTTCTACACTAGTATTGATAAAATCTACACATGAAATCCTTATATTTTCAAGAAATTTCATCAACAACGCAAAAGAGAGTTTCACAAGATTTCTTCCAAAAAGTAATTCTACACCCTTAAATTTACATGCATGGATTTATTATGAGTATATGAGTATAAATTTAGTGTTGGAATTTATGGGATGGTGATTGTAAGTGTAACGACCCGACCGGTCACTTTGAGATTTAGCATTTCATTTGGTAGTTTGAGACTTTGAGTAGCTTCATATTATGTATTATGACTTACATGTATGGTTGGTTTCGGTTTTCGAGCAGTTCAGGATTGATTTGGAAGAATGATTCTCGTTTTAGTAGCTTTAAGTTGGAAGAGTTGATCAATATTTGACTTTTGGATAAACGGACTTGGAATCGAATTTTAAATATTTTAATAATTTTATATGATAATTTTGGACATGTCCACAAAGATTGGTTAAATTCTGGTAAATTTTAGATAAGTTTGGGTTATATGGTGATTGTTTTTGGTTTCGATATCGATTTGAGCATAGAGGTTACCATATTGAGCAAACAGTCTTTAATTTGTGTTTTGACTAAATCATTATATCCATATCGTAATTTTGGAGCCATATCAACTGAAATAATTACGTTTCGACATCGTATGAGAAATTTATTGTCATTTTACTAACAATTGGGTTGCCAGATTTTCCAAATATTGAAACCAACATATCTCCTCCATTATAAGGTCAAATGGAGTGATTCAAAAGCCTAACTTGACTGAAATTTTATGAGAAAGCTATTGGAGGCATCAAAAGTAAATTTCGGGATTATTTAGCACAAGAAACGAGGTAGAAAATCTGGGCATTTTTGGCTATTAATATTGTTGGAGTTTTTCTCATCTTGAAAGTTTGGGATTTTGAGAATTCAAAGATGTTCTTCAAGTTTCTTCCATGGGGTAAGGTATAAACCATAACCAAAGTATTTTCCTTTGATGCATTCCCTTAGTTTAAGCTTTAATCCACCATTTGAATTGAAAATCCATTTAATTCTTTAAATGAGGACTTAGGGTTATGTCCTAAATTTTAAAAATTGAAAATGAGTTAGAGACGTTTATTTCTCGATTCCTTTTGGGGTTTTGTTCTCCTATATTAGGATAAAAACTTACTCAAATTTGGAGAGTTTTGGAGGAGTATTTTGGGAGATATGGGACCCAACTAGTGTGGGTTGGACTCTTAGGTTATGAACACCCAAGAGCGATACTTTGGCAAATTGGTTGAGCTATCGGACTCCGATTGAGTCAGTTTTCATTCGTGTGAGCTTGTATTGGTTCGGGCTTCGCTCGCGTAAGCTTAGAATTGGAACCTAAGGAGGGCCCGACATTGACTTTTGTTGACTTTTTGGTTGACTTTGAGCTTTTGGTTAAAGATTAGACCTTTATCGAACTGGTTTGTTTCTTTTTGTTTTATTTGATGTTCTTGAATTGCTTTTTGCTAGTTTTGAGCCGTTCGAAGGTCGGTACACGTGGGATGGCATTTTTAGAGTATTGTTTGGCTTGCTCAATATTGAATTCGGCTTGTTAGAGATAAGTAACACTTCTAAACATGGTGTTGAAGGTATGAATCCCTAAAAAAATGTGTTATGTGTTTAGTGTTGAGGGGACGCAGATGATAGGTAATGGGTGTGTGGGCGTGCACTGTATGAATTATGACTTGGTTGATTCTGTGATACTGTGTAGTTACCTAATCTTGTTTCTATCCATGAAATTTCTACGTGTTATAGAAATTGAGCTTTGAATCATTGTAGAAATCATGTTTAGGCTATATTCTGATTCTGTTGGGACCCACTGAGGTCATCTCTAATGTTGAGTTATTTGCTTAAATTGCAATTGCATACTCAATCATATTCATTCATCTGCATATCATATCTCAGTCTCTGTTATCATTTGTTGCCATATCATGTTATCATTATTTGGGCTAATTGGCATGAGATTTATGAGCCCGAGAGACTGGAGAGATTGATGATTGAGTTGGGGCCTGAGGGCCAGATTGTGAGTGATATTTATGGGATCGGTTTGCATGTCGCAACATGTTTTATTGATTCATGATGGGATTGAGCTGCACACCGCAACATGTTTTATTGATTCATTATGGGATCGGGCTACACGCCGCAACAAATTTTATTGATTCATAATGGGATCGGGCTACGCACCGCAGCAGGCCATGTTAGCTTATATTAGCCCTTGGGCAGGATCCGCCCCTCTGGAGTCTGACATACTAGTAGCGAGCGCATGTACCGAGTGTTGAGTGCCGAGTGCTTAGTGATTGAGTGTACCGAGTGATTGAGTGTGAGACAGTGAGATTCAGTACTCTGAGAGTGTGAGTACACGAGTTCATCACTGTGATGCATTACATTTGACATGCATACTTGGCATGTAGGCATATAGATGCATTTCCTTGTGCTAAATGGTGTCGTGACGTTCATGGCTTAACATGCACATTGCCATGTAGGCATAGAGGTGTAGTTTTGCTCATGCTATCTGATAATGAAACATCTTATTTATTGTTGAACATTTTTGGCAAAAATCACAATTTTCTGATATACTCATATTTTTGTGATTTCGGTGAAAGATTTGGGTTTTACTATTATACCCGAAAAGCATGCCTATTTTTCCGTAACTGTGAATGAGCTGAGCATCATATCTTTGAGTTATTACTTGTGTTTCCTTTATTATATTGTTACGACTTATTCTTGGCTATTGGTGTTGGACTCTGACCATTGTCGAAGGTCGTCACTGCTTTCAACCTAAGGTTAGGTTTGTTACTTATTAAGTACATGGGGTCGATTATACTCATACTACACTTCTGCACCTTGCATACAGATTTTGAGTTGATGTTGTGTATGGTGGGAGATGGAATTGAAAATGTACATGCGTTCCGGTTATAGCTGCCTCTTGTTATTGGAGCTTTAGATTTATAAATTTGTTTATGTATATTTCGAACATATGATGTATTTATTTCATACAAACATTCTAAACTCTAAATCTTAGAAGCTCATGATTTGTACTACCAGTCCTTAGGGTGTTTTATAAAAGTTCAATTATTTCATCATTATTTTCTTAGTAAATCCCATTTTAAATTGATTATTGTTAAATTGGCTTTCTTAGCGGGCTGGGTTAGGTGCCATCACGACTAGTTGGATTTTGAGTAATGACAAGTTGGTATCAGAGCTCTATGTTCATAGGTTCTACGAGTCATGAGCAAGTGTCTAATAGAGTCTTGCGGATCAATATGATGAAGTCTATATCTATCTCTGAGAGGCTACATGGCATTTTGGATAAACTTCTCATCTTTCTTTTCTTATCGTGCGACATTGATTCAGCTTGAAGTATATCTCTTTGAATTCCTTTCACTTACTCGTATGCGCATGTGAGTGCTTAGTATCAGCTATACATCGACGGCTTGTGGATTCCATGGATGAGGTGCGAGATGTTTTTTCTTTGTTTAGGTGATGGGCCAGTCTGGAAGACTTGAGGCCCAGTTTGGACCACATCTTAGGCTTGGTAGTTTCAGTTGTGCGAGCATGTGCTTTTGGACTTCTATGTCTAGTGTTGTCCCTATGAGTGAGACTGGTGGCTCGGTGAGTGGTTGAATGTCTATACGATGAGTAGGATGTGATTTTTGAATATGTTCAGACGGTTTGAATATGACAAAAATAGTTTGCTTGAGATGTGAAAAGGACCATTGGATGCTCGATTTCTATGGATGTGTCATACAATCTTGAGTTTTGATGGTTTTTGAGAGATTCTTTCGTGTTATTTCATTTGGGGAACATAGTAGATTTTTATGTCTTGTTGATAAGTTCAGACTCAGGAAAATTAAGTGATTGTGTAGTAGTTGTGGCTGTGAAAGGGTATAGAGAGATGTCAACTTAAGGCTAAGCAAGTGGGTTATCACCTGTGGGGTAATCTACGGATGTGTGATCCTTATGATGTTATGGGCATGAATTCTTTCCAACCAGTGGGTATAGGTGTTGCGATTTCAGTTTCGATTGGTTGAGAAAGTTGACCTGAGCATCACGAGGATGAATGCGAGCTAAGCAAATGATTTGAGGTATTATATGGTTTGTGTTACATAAGCTTATGAAGGATTTAGTTAAATATCATTGTGGTATTATGACAGTAATAGAATATGGGCATTTTAAGTTATCGAGTGTTTTGATCTATGGCTTGGTGCCATGTGGAGGAGTCTGCTATCGATTGATTGCATGGTTACGTGTTGTATTGATTTCAGTCAGAGGCATATTTGTGGATTGATTATGACTTGCAGAAACTGGTTTTGAGGATGACTTAAGAAAGGAAATTTCCGATGCATTGTGTATTACACTATACGGGTATATGGGAATCGTGGAATGATTGAGTTGTTATTCATGAAGGATGTAGTGCGCATATAGTAGGAATTATGTCGGTTGCGTTAAGGCGGGGTTAATTTTTTGGGTGTTCGTGCTAATGGGACACAGGTTGTTCGGCCCATTTGGGTGGTGCAATTAAGATTTGAGCGGAGTGGATGACTCTCGAGAAGGTTCTAATGGATTCAAGATTTATATGTAGCAATTAAGAATTTTTTGGATTTGTATACAGCTAGAATCTAAGATTTACATCAGATGGTGTCGAGAGACGCAGTATTTCTATATCATTATGGATTCTACATTTCACTATCAGGAAGGTGAAGGAAACGACTTTAGATTCACAGAATGTCTCTTCTGAGTGGGTATCTCGGTTGTGGTACTTTTGGGGTGCTTAAGAGGGAATACAATGGCTTATAGGCCTTAGGGCAGTGTGGTTTTATGTTAGGATCTCTTATGGTGAGCTTTGGGTAAGGATCGTGGTGTTCTGGCAAAGAGAAGTGTAAACTTGAGGGTAATTCGGAAGGAACTTGGAGAAATAGGACAACTTGGTAGTAAGTTGGATCAGCAAGGTAATGGATATGATCGATTCTTTGGGTACTTATGATGTGGTGAGTCTCTATATGTGTTTTGTGGAAATACTCTTAGGTTTGGCAACCTGCGTGGCTTGGTTTAGTTAGAGAGATTCAATTTTGATGGCTTGGTTATGTGCAAATGGGTTTCGAAGAGTTCTCGATTGTTTCTACCATGATTTGAGATGGATATTACCTACTGGCATGAGAAACATGTTGCGTATTGTGATTTCTCCTTGATGGGATCAAATGGAAGGTTTCTGACTAATCGAGTATATATTCTGCTGGTGACTCAGAGTTAATTATTAGATTCTCATGCTTTTCGTATGATGGCATGATAGATGCGGTGTGTTGTGTGGGATTGAGATTTGCATGTGCAAGGTCACGGTTCAATTTTGAAGGAAAGGTTATGAATTCTTAGACAACATGGATGGTTTCAGATGACTAGATGCATGCTATTACTACTTGGTATTGCTTGAGAAGGGTGCACATTTCAGAAGGCGCAATGTGTTTTGACTTATGGATGCTTCATTCATATTACGGTACTCGCCTGATTGATCGACTGCTGATGTTTAGATTCTTCTTTGTGTCATGGAATAATTAAAGAGGTATTTCTTGTGGGGATGATTATGTATGAGAGATGTGTTAGACATTCGAGTGGTGGAGTTGGGATCGGCTATGGTGATTCATGTATTCTATGGATTTGGAGACTAGGAGTCCTTAGAAGTATATTATTTTGGGGTTGCGTACTTAGAAGATGTGGCCGAAGTTAGCTAGATGGTAGTACGTGCTATGGTTAGGTGATTGTGATCTTTTGGAGGGCCATTTATCCATTTGGGGATGACCGGAGTTGATTTGGGGGCCCATTGTTAGGCCCAATGAGGATGTGCATTCTTCATTGGGTCGAATTTGTTGACTCAGCACCGTTATTGCAGAAAGGTGTGTCATTCAGTTAGAGTTGAGCTTGTTCATGTTCTAATATGTTCTATGTGTTACTCTTCTATGCTACGAGGGGTTGTGATTTGTTGGTTATATGCACACCCGATGTGGTTCTGTTTGGGCCTTGTAGCGGAATTCGAGCGAAATGGTTATTTGGGTGTTGAATGGTTGATTGCGCCTTGGTTATGGTCTTTTCGGGCTGTGGTTATGGTCATGCACTTCGTGTACTTGATGTCGAATTACGTGTGATTGTTGATTTTGAGCATTGCGGCTTGAGGTATTTCATATGGACCGGTGTTCGGATAGGGTCATGCATCACATCCACATTATGCTAGGATATGATCCTTTGTCCTTATTTCGTGTGTTATGTTTCCCCTTATGTGGTGGATTGATAGCATTACGCATCGTGGTGGTATCATTTGAGCTGGCGGGATGGTTTCTTCATTTTCATTCTCTTTCCATCATTGGGTATATTTGAGTTATTGTTCGTTGGTGGGCGGATTCCATGGTATGTGGCTCTAAGTAGGATTTGCATGACAGGTCGGTCGAGTAGCTTGTAGTAGATGAGGTAAGGTTATTGGACCTGAAATGAGTGCCATTGGATTTGATTAAGGTATTTTGCAAGAATTGTGTCAGCTTTGATTTTGGCTATGGTTCTTATCGGGAAAGAGAGCTCCACGACTTGTTAATCTGATTGGTGGTTATGAGTTTCTATATGTTTCTTTTATCATTGGCAGTGTACAAAGGTTCAAAATAAGATTTTAGTTGATATGAGGTTTGTTACATGTGTCAGGTTGGTTATCGAGCAGCTATTGCAGTCGGATGTTATTGCTATGAGTATTTGAGTTATGTGGTATATCATGTTATTATGTCTTGAGATATGGTTATGGATTGATACAGCTTGTTCAGATTTATGCGGTGCATATATGCAAGAATCAGGTCATATTATGAGTTTCAGATGTTGGGGATTTGGGTTTTAAGATTTATGGACTATGGTGGAAGTAAGGATCCTCTGTTAGGTGGTGTTTTTGGGCTTATATGGATTGGGGTGACATGGGATCACCCATGGTTATGTGTATGGTGAGGGTATATGGCGATTTGATGGCATTGGAATGACTCTTGGCGTGTTCGAGGACGACATATGTTTAAGTGGGGGAGAATGTAACGACCCGACCAGTCGTTTTGAGCTTTAGCATTCCATTCCGTGGTTTGAGACTTTGAGTAGCTTCATATTATTTATTATGACTTGCGTGTATGGTTGGTTTCGGTTTTCGAGCGGTTCAGGATTGATTTGGAAGAATGATTCTCGTTTTAGAAGTTTTATATTAGAAGAGTTGACCAAGGTTTAACTCTTGGATAAACATACTCGGAATTAGGTGTTAATTATTCCAAAAAGTTTGTATGATGATTCTACACATGTCTACAAAGTTTAGTTAAATTGCGATGAGTTTTGGATAAGTTTGGGTTGTATGGTGTTGTTTTAAATTTTGACGTTGATTTGAGCATAAAGGTTACCATATTGATCAAACGACCTTTGATTCATGTTTCGACAAAACCATTATATCCGTATCATAATTTTAGAACTATAGCAACTGAAATCATCACGTTTCGGCATCGTATGAGGAATTGAGTTGTCAGATGTTTAAGATTAATTACGAACTTGCTACTGAATTCGTATTTAAAAAACTGCACTATTTCCAAATATTGAAACCAACATATCTCCTTCGTTATAAGATCAAATGGAGTGATTCAAAAGCCTAACTTGACTAGAATTTCACAAGAAATCCATTGGATGCATCAAAAGTTATTTTCGGGATTGTTTGGCATAAGAAACGAGACAGAAAAGCTGGGCATTTATGGCTATTAATGTTGTTGGAGTTTTTCTCATCTTGAAAATTTGGGACTGGGAGAATTCAAGGATGTTCTTCAAGTTTCTTCTATGGGGTAAGGTCTAGACCATAACCTAAGTATTTCTCTTTGATTCATTCCCTTGGTTCTTTTTTAAGCAAATATACTACTCGGCTTGATGCCTTGTGGTGAATATATAAATAATAATCTAAAATAGGAATCTAGTTTGTACATAAAAATTAATTAGGCACAGAAAAAGGTATAAAAAAAAGCAATATTCTAGCTATTACAAAAGTTTTAATCGGACAGATTCCAGCCAAAGGCATAGTATGTATCCTGTAGCCCATTGCAAAACCTCTGTGTAGCACCTCAAATGCTCTCACCAGGCGCCATGTTTTACGAACCAAAAAGGTTAGGCTATCATGAATCTTCAATGTACTCCTTGCATAGTTTATTCTGTCCAATAATCTGCTGATGCGCGTAACCAATTATAATACCTTTGTTTTTCTGTCGTGGCATATACCATTTGCATCTCACGGCTGTTGTATATTCTGAAGAAAACACACCATAGTAAAGAGGTTGAACTCATGTATTGTTCCTTGTCGATCACTGTCAGGCTAATCAGCAGCCGAAGAAAAATAATGTTCCATGGTGTATGTCTAGGTAAATTGGTTGAGCTACAACTGAGACAGCAGTTAACATGCTGGCCACATTGCACTTGCAACCATTATTCGAACTTGTACAGAGTACCTGCAAAATTGACAAACCAGTTATTGCCAGATGATTTCTCAGTTTATGATTCTCGATGTTGGCTTCAGTGACGTCTTTTCCTAAGCTCTTGTGTGTACTGGTAAAGAGTATGTTATGAGGTCAGCTGTTGCAATCTTGAACTTGGATGTCCAGCTGTTTAGGATTGATATTCTTGAAGAGTTGAATATGGCCTACTCCTTCTGCGGTTGAGGAGTTGTTTTGACTGATGATGTATATTTCACTTAGCATCTCTTTGGCATTACGAGAATTGTAACATCAGTGATCCTATGATTTCCAGTTTTGGATGAGCTTGTTAGTGCTGTCATAACTTGCTGTTGCTTTCTTGTGAAGAAGTAGTTGCGATGATTATTGCAAAATCTGCTCAATCCAAATCCTTCTTTTTGCAATTCAAATCCTTAGATTAGGAGTTTGAGACTTGTCGAGGTTTAGTAGTTTCCTCCCTTCACTAGTCATCCCTATGAACGAGTAAAATATAGTTGATCCTGCAAAATTGAAAGCATTGTTAGCTATATAATCTGCTACTGTATTGACTTCTCTATATACATGTTGAAATATCACATTAAAGTGTTCCCTCAATCCCCTAATCTTCTGCACTTTTGCCCCTATACACCAAGGTGTCACCCATTTCCCTTCGATGACTTTTTTCAAAACCAAAGAATTTGTCTCCAATATCAGTGGATGAAGGTCATGCGTCACACAATATTCCAACCCTTGAAGTATTGCTTTTGCTTCAGCTACAACATTAGTGGTCACACCTATATTATCTGCCTTTGCATACATTAGATCTCCTACTTCATTTCTAACACAGAAACCATTTGAACTAGGCCCTGGGTTGCCCTTTGATGCCCCATCTGTATTAGATTTATACCATCTTGCATCTGAAAGCTGCCAAGTTACTCTTTTGGTGAGCAATACAGGTTTGTATGCTTTAAAGTAACAGATCATATCTGGCCATAACACAGGAATGTGTATTAACCATGGATACCTAACTCTTGCTAGGTAATGAATTGTCTTGTTGATCTCATGAATGACTCGATTAGTAGAGATTGTTCCCCCATTTTTCCCTGTATTCCTTTTTTTTCATAGTTCCCATGTAATGACTACTGGTGCTGCTTGAAAGAGAGGTTTCAACTTTGGGAAGTATTTTACATTCCACCATGCTCTTATTACTTGCTTTATTTGGACTAGTGGTACAATAATTCCAGCAGCTGCTAGAAATGTTTTCCATACTTTTGATGCGGTGGAGCTTGTTAGAAAGATGTGTTCAAGGGTCTCCTCCTGTGGATGTTGGCAACACCAACATCTGGAGACGTGAATATATACTTGCCTTATCCATAGGTCATCAATAGATAACTTATGCATCCAAAATATCCACAAGAAGAATGATATTTTCAATGGCAATCCTTTAGTCCACATTTGTTTATACTCTTGATTAGGGGCTGCCCTGTGCCTCAGAATTTTCCAAGCACTATTGACTGTGAATTTGTCTGAAGATGTTGGCATCCAGTAAGGTCTGTCCCATAGTTCTTCAGTGTCATCAAAATGAACATTTTGTATAATATGGTCAGCGATATCTTCAGGAAAGCTTTGATGTATCAGTTGTTCATTCCATGCTCTTTCTTGCCTCAGTTGTACCACGTCTTGCAGCTCTTCATCTATTGGAAATTCTGGCGGTAGAACATGATAGAGTGAACCTATTCCTGTCTAGTTTTCATGGGATATGCTTGCTGTTCCATTCTTCATCTCCCACATGATTTCATGTTCTACTTCTTCCCTAGCATTCAACATTTGTTTCCATACATGGGAACCTTGTCGGAATTGTACTGTTGGTGGCTGCTCTTTTTTGCAATACTTGTTCCACATGAAGTTTGACCAAAACGATTTTGTTGTTCTAAAACTCCACCACAACGTAGCAAATAGAGATCTCGAAACATCGGCTAATGATCTAAAACCAAGGCCACCTTCTTCTATAGGAAAACATAGTTTCTGCCAACTTGCCCAATGTCTACTCTACCCTTCTTCCTTTGTACTCCAGAAGAATCTTGCAAATATTTTGTGTAAGTACGTCAGGACGTTCTTAGGAGGGTCAAGAACAGATAGTATGTATATTGGCATGGTTTGCAGGACACTAGTAATTAGTGTGGCCTTCCCTCCAAATGATAAGAGTTTTCCTTTCCAAGAATGTAGTTTATCCTTCACCTTTTTGATAAGATCTTCATAGTATCCCTTCCTTCTTCTAGTGTAGAAAATTGGGCATCCTAAGCATCTGAAAGAAAATTGGCCTCTTGTGAAGCCCGTGGTTTGACCAACATCTTGAAATAGTATGTTTGCAGTATTGGCATGCATGAAGTAAGAGCTCTTGGCTCTGTTTATCTGCTGTCTTGAGATCTACTCATACCCTCTTAATACTGTCATGGTATTATTCAAGGAATGTTGATGTGCAGATGCAAAAATTATGGTATCATCAGCGTATGCCAAACGGTTAAGTGGATCACTCCATTTGGGCATACCAAATCCCACAAATGATTTATCATCAACCAATTTGTTCAACGATCTTGACAGTACTTCTGCTGCCAAAATAAACAGTGTAGGAGACGGTGGATCTCCCTGCTTCACACCCCTGGTTGATTTGAAAAAACCTGTTGATTACCCATTAACCAACACTGAATACCGGTTGTTGGCTATTAGATTCCAGACCATGCTGATAAAGTGCTCTGCAAACCCCATTCTTCTCAGCACTTGCATAAATAATATCCATGAGACTCTATCATATGCTTTCGCCATATCAAGTTTAATTACCACATTCGTAGGTTTGCCTGGTAATCTTATGTCTGTTACTATTTCCTGTGTAAGTAATATGTTCTCAAAGATGCTCCTCCCTTTAACAAAACCTGATTGATTAGGTGAAATGTATGCACGCAGTAGCTTCTCCAATCTATTATGAATACACCTCGATAGGACATTGTTGATGAAATTACTCAAGCTGATAGGTCTTAGGTCTGTAAAAGATTCTGGACTAATCTTCTTTGGTAGTAGAACTAGGTTTGTGTGAGTAATTGACTTTGTCAAGCTTGATCATCCATAGAATTGCAGAACCATGTTATGTATGTCATGGCTTATGACTTCACAACAAACTTGATAAAACCTTCCATTGAATCCATCTGGACCACTAGAGCTGTCTCAACTAAGTTCGAACATTGCTGCCTTTACTTCCTCCAATATTAGATAAATACATAGCTCAATGTTTTGCTCCACGGACACCATAGCTGGTACATTATCTAGCATTGTAAAATCAATGGGGTCCCCTTATTTAGTGAAATGTTTCTGGTAATATTCAACAACAACATTGGAGGTTTGATCCTGATCTTCTAACCAATTCCCAGCTTCACTTTTTGTTCTTTTAAGCTGTAACTTCTTCCTCTTTCCATTGACATGTTTGTAGAATAAGTTAGTGTTTCTATCTCCCTCCGCAAACCATGCCATTCCAACTTTTTATTTTGTAACACACCGAAAAATTTGAAGTACCTAAGTGTAAAACCCGGTAAAATTTGCAAAAATAAATAATATTTCGTGGTGCCGAATTGGGCTTACGTATTTGAGGATTGGAAGCAATTATGCGGTCGACTATGCGAACACATAACTGTATGCGGTGCACTATGCGACCGCAGAATAGTTATGCGGACCGCATAGTGACCGCAGACACAAACAGATTTTTGGTCGTTTCGGACACCAATTATGCGACCGATATGCGGTCCACATAACCATTATGTGATCGCATATGTGTCCGCAGAACATGTTCCAGAGCTTCATTTTTGGGTTTTTAAAACCCGACCCTACTTCGTTAAATGCACGTTTTGGGCCATTTTTAGATATAATCTGACATTTTAGAGTGAGAGAGAGAGAGTGCTCTAGAGTGAGAAGGTGTTCTTCAAAAATTATTCTTCAATTCTTTCCCAAGTTTTGGAAGATTATGAAGGGAAACTCACTGGGTCTTCATCCTAGAGGTAAGATTCTACACCCTAACCCCTAATTTCAAAATTATCTTAATATGGGTAATTAACAAGATAATTTTTGGGCATGAGAGTTGTTTATTTTACATGCATGTGTTACCAAAGGGTGTAGGGAGATTGTTGAGCTAAAAATGGTAAAGATTGGGTTGTGGGATGATGAAATCCTCCATAAAAGGACCTTGAGACCTTAATGAATATCTAGTGTTTGATAAAATGCTCAAATGAGCTAGAACCATAATCATCTTCCTAATTTTGGTTCAATTTGTTATATTTATAAAATAGATTAAAGTTGCTAAGAATTCCGGAATATTTTAGAGTTAAGGAAGCCCAATTGAGGTATGTTGGCTAAACTCTTCTCTTAGAATTGGATCCCACAATATTCATGTTAATTATGTAAGTCCCGAGTGGTTCATATAAAATTGGCTATTCCAAGTAAGATTGGGATGAAAGATATACGTTCAACAAGTATCCCAAATGCTTTATTCATGTTATGTTATCGATTGAGGATGTGTTAAAATATGGGATGTGTATTAATACTGTTTCGACTTCAAGTCAAGTTCAAACGAAGGCTATGATGCCAAATTTTGTGAAGAATCTCTATGTGCCTTAGACTCTTAATTGCTCACATGTGTGCTATATGCTTTGATTTGAATTATTGTTGTTATTGTTGATGATGTTGATGTTAGAAAGTGAAAAGGTGAGCATGAAATACTATATGCGGTCAACCTGCCAAGTATGATCTTATAAATTATGGCCATTAGTGCCAATAAAGTGAAAAAAATATGAAAGTAATATGAAATGCGATGATTGATACAAAAAGGTTGATGTCTCGAATAAGACAGCCTAGCCGGTCGGGTCGTGATCGGACACCATGCCGCACACATGGTGGTGATTGTGCTGCAAATTGTAACTGAAATTGTGGTTGTGGTTGATGTCCCTAATGGATAGCCTAGCCGTTCGGGTCGTGATCAAACTCCGTGTTAAAGACGGTGGTGTTGATATTGAGAGTAATTGTGGCTGATGTCTCTAATGAGATAGCCTAGCCAATCGGGTTGTGATCGGACTCTGTGCCGAGAGTACGGTGGTACTGGTTTTATGAATAATGGTATTATGGATTATGGTATATCGATACTAAAAATCTCCCAATGTGAGATATGGAAATAAATATGAACGTTGTCTTGATCCTATATTGAGGTTTCATGTTGATTAAGGCTTTCATTGATATTATGATAATCTTATTTGTATTATTTGTCATTCTATTGAGAGGGTTGTTTAGTTATACAAACTAGTGCTACTCGACAGTACTAACGTCCCTTTTGCCGGGGGCGCTGCATCTTTAAATGGATATATGTGGTTCCACAGCAGGAGATATTGATCAGTGATAGCAGTACACCTTCTTCCCAGCTGACTTGGTGAGCCCCACTTTATCCTGGGATCATGTTTCTTTTGCTCTTTGTGTATTCTGTTTGAGGTATAGCCGGGGCCTTGTTGCCGGCATTATCATTGTACTCTTCTTTATCTATAGAGGCTCCATAGACATAGTGTGGGTTGTATATTGGTACTGGGAAAGACAAACTATGTTATGTTGCGGTTGTATTACTTGCCCCATTTGAGACTTTAAAAATGATGAAAACTATTGGTAATGAATTGGTATTGTAGACATGGTCATCATCCATTGAGCAGAGATTATCCCAAAGCTCCAATCTTTCCAGAGATGTGTACTTAGCATATACAAATGTCATCATCACATGTTATCCTATGTCTTGATGTAATACCTTAACTATCACATGTTGGTCTGTTTCCATGATCAATTCCAACTCCACCACATCATCAAAGAACAACCATATCTTCCCATTGTGGTTTGAGAATGCATTGTCCATGTTTAGCCTTCTTCTATACCTTTGGATATGATTTGCATTCTGGAAAGGTTCCAGTAATGCAATAACAAAAAACTTGTACTGCCTTTGCATATTAATCACCTTTGGGAAGGCCTGCAGGGTGTCCATCATCTTCTAATCCAGAGAGTAAGGACTTGTTTATTTGGCATTGTTCCACCTGTGTTATAGCTGCTTCATGTTTCCTAGCAATTGTTGCATGTGCCTTCTCATTATTTTTTGCAGCTATGCCAGTGGTATCGGTAGTTTGAAATGATATATCATGACATGATTGATTAGTTGTAACTAGGCTGCCTCCAAAAGTTCGACTCACCCGTTGAGCAGTGGACTCCTTTTGTGATTGGGTTTCATGCACTTTGTCATTAGGTGTAAAAACAACAGCTTTTGGATTTACCTTCTGTGACGATTATTGGATTCCATTCCTATTCACAGTATGACTTGAAATAGGACTGCTCTGCACATCTGTTTTTTCAATCAATGCCAAACGATTGTCCTCATCCATAACCCCTTGTGTCTCTACTAATACTGCAAATTTGTTAGCTACTTGAATCTGCTGAGACACTCGTGAAACAACTGGAATTATTTCCTTCTCATTACTGCCTTGCATTTCATTCAGTTTATTACCATTTTTGACGTGATTATCTTTCACTTCTTTCCATTGTTCTTTTACATTACCAGTACGTTTTCCTCCTATAGAGGTCATAAGAGGTTCATTACAATTAACCTTGTCATTTTTCTGGTCTTGAACAATGTTGTTGTTCCTTACATTGTCCTGCATTGAATCTAGTTGCATTCTCCCACATTTTTGTTCATTGTGGCCTTGTATGTTACATACTTTGCAATGCTTTGGCAGAGAATCTTCTTGACAATTCACCAACTCCCTATTTTCTGGAGTCATATTTGCAACTCGTTTTGCATTCAATAACTCCCTACCATCACCCTTCAACCGCTCAACATTGCCCTACTCCATAGCATTCCGATCAACTTGTTCTGTATTATTTTCAGTTGCCTCTCTATTTCTCCCCTTCATCGCTCGACATGAATTTTTATCATGTCCTTGATGCTTACAGCGGGTACAATACTTTGGGAGATTATCATATATCACCTGTTGATGAAAGTCTACAAATTTTCCAGAAACTCTATCGACGATGGAAATATTAATTTGTTTCGGATGCTTGTCCAGAAGATCCAACAACACCTTAACTCTCGCAACACTTGGTCTAGTACGATCTTGTGTTGCCTTGTCTACAACAAGTGGTTTCCCAACTTCTGATGCAATAGACATTAAAGATTTTTTTGCAAAAGAATTGGGCGGAAGGTCTGGTAACGAGATCCACACAATAGACTTCGATGTCTCTTCTTTTGGATTGAAACCAATCGTCCATGGGAATATTTTGAAGAAACAATCATCACCTTTAGAGCTAATATATCCGGTAGATCTGGAAACAAACTGGACTTAGTAATCATATAGATCAAACCTTATTAAAATATGTCTAAATTCTAGCTGCCCGATGTTACAGTACCCTTTAACATTGAACTATTTCGAAAGATTCTTTCTGAGCTCGTGCAAATCTGGTTTTCCATATGAAAACTTGACGACGACT
This sequence comes from Nicotiana tomentosiformis, assembly GCF_000390325.3. NCBI lineage: Eukaryota > Viridiplantae > Streptophyta > Magnoliopsida > Solanales > Solanaceae > Nicotiana > Nicotiana tomentosiformis. The sequence continues at coordinate 58,575,734 of NC_090816.1, read as the reverse complement.
GCTTGGTGTAAATCTTCTTTGATGGCGAACTCATTATCCTCTTCAATGGTAAATTCGATTGTTGGTTGTCCATGTTCGAATCTGACAGGCAGTAATACTGGATTTTGGTTTTTTCGAGCAGTCTCGTTGGTGATTTGAGCAACATATGTTTGTTTCAGATTAGATGTATTGTTTTTTGCATCAGTATGGTGATTCTGGTCTCCCACAACCAAAGGCTAGGGATAGGATATAACAGCCATGAAAGAGATGCACTTAGAGGTCCATCGAAACGCTGAAGAAAGTAGAGAGAATAAACAAACTTAAGAGATTGATTCATTCCCTTGGTTTAAACTTTAACCCATGATTTTAATTGAAACCCTATTTAATTCATTAAATCAAGACCTAGGGTTATGTCCTAAATTTTAAAAATTTAAAAAGAATTAGAAGTGTTTATTTATCGATTCCGTTTGGGGTTTTGTTCTCCTATATTAGGAGAATAACATATTCGAATTTGGCGAGTTTTGGAGGAGTATTTTGGGACATATAGGACCCAACTAGTGTGGGTTGGACTCTTGGGTTATGAACACCCAAGAGTGATGTTTTGGCTAATTGGTTGAGCTGTCGTACTCCGATTGAGTCAGTTTGTATTCCTGTGAGCTTGTATTGGTTTGGGCTTCGCTCGGGTAAGATTGGATTTGGAATCCAAGGCGGGCCTCGCGTTGACTTTGGTTGACTTTTTGGTTTACTTAGTGCTTTTAATTAAAGATTCGACCTCTATCGATGGGGTTTGTTTCCTTTGGATTTATTTGATGCTCTTGAGTTGCTTTTGGCTAGTTTCAAACCGTTCAGAGGTCGGTACGCGTGAGATGGCATTTCTAGAGTAATGTGTGACTTGCTCAGTGTTGGATTCGGCTTGTTCGAGGTAAGTAACACTTCTAAACTTGGTGCTGATGGTATGAATCCCTGAACAAACGTGTTATGTATTTGGCGTTGAGGTGACGCACATGCTAGGTGACAAGCGTGTGGGCATGCACCGTGTGAATTACGACTCAATTGATTCTATGATACTGTGTAGTTACCTAATCTTGTTTCTAACCATGAAATTTCTACGTGTTAGGAAAATTGAGCTTTGAATCATGGTAGAAATCATGTTTAGGCTATATGCTAATTCTGTTGGGACCCACTGAGGTCATCTATACTATTGAGTTGTTTGCTTAAATTGCAATTACATACTCAGTCATATTCATTCATTTGCATATCATATCTCAGTCTCTATTATCATTTGTGATCACATCATGTTATCATTGTTTGGGCTGATTGCATGAGATTTATGATCCTAAGAGACTGGAGAGATTGATGATTGAGTTGGGGCCTGAGGGCCGAATTGTGAGTGATATTTATGGGATCGGTCTACATGCCGCAACAGGTTTTATTGATTCATTATGGGACCGGGCTACATGCCATAGCAGATTTTATTGATTCATTATGGGATCGGGCTTGTCACACCCCAACCTCAGGAAGCGCAACTGACGCTCAACCGAGTGAACCCGGCCGAGCAAGCCTGTTAGATTCTTTCTACCCAACTCGCTCATGATCAAGAAAAGACAATATTTGATTAATTAAACAGTAGGAAGTTCATACACACAACATTAACCCGTTTCATTAATTACTACATTATTAAGTCTCAAAATACACAACATAACTTGTTTAATTTTTTTAGCACCCATGTACAACCCACATAATGTGTACGGAGCGTCTAAAAGATACAAAAGAGTGTTATGATAGTACCGATAACAAGGCCCCGACTATACCTAAAAAAGGTGACCACAATATAAACAAAAGATATAATACATGACCTCGGAATGAAATGGGACTCACCAAGTTTGCTGGGAAGAGGATGTGCGACTAACGCTGATCAACACTGCCTGCTGTGTAACCACCTGCATACGTTTAAAGATGCAGCGCCCCCAGCAAAAGGGACGTTAGTATCGTCGAATAGCACTAGTATGTATAGCTAAACACCATCTTAATAGAATGAATAATAATACAAGGAAAACAGTCAAGAATTCGATACGAAATTAAAATAACACTAAAATATTAAGTTTAAGATCACATAAGTTTTCAAGTCGATTTCCATGTTATTAGGTTGGGTGATCTTTAGTGCCGATATTCCACAATTCACAATACCACCGTATTCTTACACGTAGTCCGATCACGATCCGATCAGATAGGTCATCTCATTTGATACATCAACCATAACCACAGTTTCAATTATCATTTTTAGCACAGTCACCACCATGTGTGCGGCATGGCGTCCGATCACTACCCGATTGGCTAGGCCGTCTCACCCAAGACGTTACCTTTTTCAGTCAATCATCTCACATCACACTTTTTTCATATCTTTTTGATTCATTACCACTAGTGATCACAATTACAAAGTCATTCTTGGCACTTGGCCGTATTTCATAGTTCCAGTTCCCTTTTCCACATTCAAATATCATTATCATTATCAACAACAATAGGGCTTACCATTCAAGACATTAAATTCGCATATGAGCAATTTGGAAAAGCTTAGGCACATAGAGGCCTTTCATACAATTTGGCATAACAACCTTTATTTCGGTCTTGACATGAAGTTTTAACATTTCTAACACATATTCCACATTTTTGAACACATCCTCAAATAACAAGATAACATAATAAAGCATTTAGAATAAATGTTGAACAAACATCCTTCAACACAACCACATTAGGAATAGCCAATTCAATAATGATCAAGGACTTACTTCAATTATATGAACACCATGGGATTCGATTCTAAGAAGAATGGGGTTTAGCCAACATACCTCAATTGAGCTTCAAAAAACTCTAAGATGTTCCGGAATATTATCAGCTTCAATCTCTTAGGAAGAAGACCTAGTTTCCTCTCTTGATACTCGTTAAAGTTTTAAGTGAGAATTGAAGAGCAATTTGATGAATATCAGTTCTCCCTCTAGGACCCTCACTCTCACTCTAAAAATATCAGAAAATATGATCAAAATGGTCCAAGGTAGGTATTTTAACGGAATAGGGTCGGGTTTAAAAATCCCAAAATTGAAGCTCCGAAATAGGTTCTACGGTCGCATATACGACCGCATAATGGTTATGCGGTCCACGAAATGACCGCAAAATCTGGTGCCAAAACTGGAAAGAAACTGCGTTGGTCTGCGATCACTATGCGACCTCAAGACCTGTTCTGCAGTCCCATAGTGCACCGCAGAACCTCCCTCCGAAAAATCCTAAGGCGGGATATGCGACAAGAGTGCTGCCCGCGAAACGGTTATGCGGTCGCATAATGGCCGTGAAATTGACATAAAAAATGCCCCAGCAAACAGCCCCAGAGTGGTTTTACGGTCGCAGAATGGGCCGCAGAAATGCCTATTTCTACCCAACATTTTCCTTCAACTCCCAGCGTACTGTTCAATCCAACAAATCTAACATTTTCCTACTTTGCCATCACGAAATTCGGATTTTTAGGAAAATAAATTTTATGGGGCCTTACAAGGTTGCACGTCGCAACAGGTTTTATTGATTCATGATGGGATCGGGCTACACGCTGTAGCATGCTATGTTGGCTTATATTAGCGCTTGGGCAGGATCCGCCCCTTTGGATTCTGATATACCGCAGGTACCGAGTGATTGAGTGTACCAAGTGATTGAGTGCGAGACAGTGATATTGAGTACTCTGAGAGTGTGAGTACATGCGTTCATCACTATGATGCATTACATTTGACATGCATACTTGGCATGTAGGCATATAAATGCATTTCCTCTTGCTAAACAGTATCGTGACATTCATGGCTTCACATGCACATTGACATGTAGGCATAGAGGTGTACTTTCCTCATGCTATTTGATAATGAAATATCTTATATGTTGTTGATAGTTTTTGGGAAAATTCATAGTTTTTTCATATACTCATATTTTGGTGATTTCGGTTAAAGATTTGGGTTTTACTGTTATACCTAAAAAGCATGCCTATTTTTCCGTAACTGTGAACGAGTTAAGCATCATATATTTGAGTTATTACTTGTGCTGCCTTTATTGTATTGTTACGAGTTGTTCTCGGCTATTGGTGTTGGACTCTGAGCATTGTCCAAGCTCGTCATTGGTTTCAAACTAAGGTTAGGTTTGTTACATATTGAGTACATGGGGTGGATTGTACTCATACTACACGACTGCACCTTGCGTGCAGATTTTGAGCTGATGTTGTTGTGTATGGTGGGAGATGGAATTGAAAATGTACATACGTTCCGGTTATAGCTTCCTCTTGTTCTTGGTAACTTTAAATTTATAAATCTATTTATGTATATTTCGAACAAATGATGTATTTATTTCATACCATATTTGTAAACTCTAAATCTTAGAAGCTCATGATTTGTACTACTTGTCCTTGGGTTGTTGTATAAAAGTTTAGTTATTTAATCATTATTTTCTCAGTAAATCTTATTTAAAATTGGATTATTAATAAATTTACTTACCTAGCGGGTTAGGTTAGGTGTCATCATGATTAGTTGGATTTTAGGTCGTGACAATAAGCCATAAGGTACTACTATAAGTTCATAGCCATTGTAAAGGTTGAAGGGTGTTTATTTGATGTAATTTGTTGGTTGGATGTGGATGGTTGGACATGCATGTGTTGTTGGAGGTTATAAACAACTTAATGATAATTTTGGGATGGAGTTTTGGTAAAAATGATGGTAATTGGATAAACACATGCTATGGTTAAGTGTTTCAGATATTTATGCCTACTAGGTGTTTGATAAAGCGACTAAATGGTTAAAAATATGAAATCTACTACTAATATTGGTCCCATTGGATTATGTTGTTGTAGATTGAAGTTGTTTAGTGTGATGGGTCATTGTAGTATCATTAAGAGGTGAATGTGAGGTATGTTGGGCTAAGCTACTTCTCATAGAATTGATTTCTATGAAAACCCGCATGATCTTCTAAAGTATGATTCGTACATGCTTCCGAGCCTTAGCTTCCAAATTGCTAGCATATGATTACAGGTGAAAAGTAATTATATGCTATCCACGTGTTCCTTCCCAAGTCATGATTTATATGCCATGAAACTACATGATTGAAATGATTCAAATGATTAAATTACCAAATGCTCATGAAGCTCTACACATTCCTTATTTGCTATTGACATGTTGTTTTCTTGAAAATATTTCAACATCTTTAAGTTTTCATATGCACATGAATATAATGTTAAGGCCTTACAATGATTAAATACATCTTTACGATTTTTAATGATACAATTTATATGTTATAAAGTGAAAGTAAGAATATGACATATGGCAATTGAGCCAAGAATGAAGATTTTGATGTATGGCCAAAGGTGAAAATAAAATGAAAGATTTTATGAAATGCTATGAAGAATGTTTTTGGGAGTATTATTAAGTAACCGAGAAGGCATAGGTCGCAAGGGCCTATACTTGAAATTATACATGCCGGTTTTGGAAGACGATTGGGAATGAGGCCCATCGCATTATAAAGAGATTATGCCACTTAATAGGAATGAATGGATTCGTAGCAAATTTACGTCAATCCACACGACATTGTGGTGAGGCAGCTTAGCCAGTTGGGCCAAGATCAGACTCCATATCGCGCACATGGTGGTTTTATATTGTTATATCAATATACATCGATCCGCATAACACTATGGTGAGACAGCTTAGCCGATCCAACCGATATCAGACTCCATGCGATGCGCATGGTGGTTTACGTCGATAATTAATAATCTCCCTCTCATGCCTAGACCTCAGGGAGCGAGACCAGTGCACAAACGAGTTAAACCGGTCAAGCAAGCCTACTTGGTTCCTACTATCTGACCTTGCCCATGAATGGTTTAAGAAGGAATAACATGAAATAGTCTACCGGGAAGATGGAAATGCACAACACATATTTCTGTTAATTAAGGGGTTTCATTACAAGTCCATAGATTATAAGTAGAAGCAAATGGAAAAATGACTTTTATAGTTCCCTATACAGACATAACTCATAGTGTGTCTACGGAGCCTCTAAACTGATAGGAGAAAAATATGAAAGTTTCGGTGACAAACCCCAGTTATACCTCAAAATAATGTACAAAGATCAAATACTACATAAGGTCCTCGATATAGAGAAGGGCTACCAAAATTAGCTGAAGGGAGGGTTCGCTCCTATCGAGAATTTGTGCCGCCTACTGAGGTACCACCTCCATCCATTAAAGATGCAGTGCCCTTGTTACAACTCAAACTCCGGGAGCGTGACCGGCGCTCAACCGAGTGAGCCCGGTCGAGCAAGTCTGCTAGACAGTTTCTACCCAACTCACCCATGTTCAAGAGACGACATGATTTCATTATTTAGACAGTAGGAAGATCATATATACAATACTAAATCGTCACATTGGTTACATCATTTTTATGTTTCAAGATACACACATTCCTATGATTCGAGTGGAACAAGAGACCAAAACACAACATAATTTGTTTGACTTTTCTAGCACCCATGTACAACCCACATAGAGTCTATGGAGCCTCTAAAAGATACAAAGGAGTACAATGATAGTGTCGAAAACAAGGCCCCGGCTATACCTAAAAATGTGATAACAAAATGTACAAAAGATACATGACCCCGGAATGAGGTGAGGCTCACCAAGTCTACTAGGAGGAAGGTGTACTGCTATCGCTGATCAACACTGCCTGCTATGGAACCACCTGCATCCATTTAAAGATGCAGCGCCCCCGGTAAAAGGGACGTTAGTACTGTCAAATAGTACTAGTATGTAAAACTAAACACCATCTCAATAGAATGAATAATAATACAACGAGGAAACAATCATGAGTTCAATAAGAGCTTCAAACAATACTAGAACATCAAATAAGGATCACATAAGTTCTCAAGTCAATTTCCATGTTATTAGGTTGGGTGATCTTTAGAGCCGATATACCATAATTCACAATACCTCCGTATTCTTACACGGAGACTGATCTCGACCCGATCGACTAGGTCGTCTTATTTGAGATATCAACCCATTATAATTTCCAGCATAGTTACCACCATGTGTGCGGCATGGCATCTGATCACGGCCCGATCGGCTAGGCCGTCTCACCCGAGACATTACCTTTTCAACCAATCATCTCACTTCATACTTCTTTCACATCTTTTCAATTCATTGGCACGAGTGGCCTCAATTAGAAAGTCATTCTTGGCATTTGGCCGTATTTCATAATTCCAGTTTCCCCTTTCCACATTCAAACATCATTGTCATTATCAACAACAATAAGGTTTCCCATCCAAGACATTAAATTCACATATGAGCAATTTAAGAACCTTAGGCACATAGAGGCTTTTCATACAATTTGGCATAACAACCATTTATTCTATATTGAGATGAAGTCTTAACATTTCTAACACATATTCCACATTTTGAACACATCCTCAAATGAAAGATGACATGATAAAGCATTTAGAATAAATATTGAACATAAATCCTTCAACACAAACACATTAGGAATAGCCAATTCTATAATTATCAATTTGGGACTTACACCAATTACATGAACACCGTGGGATTCGATTCTAAGAAGAAGGGGGTTTAGCCAACATACCTCAATTGAGCTTCCTTAAACTTTTAAAACGTTCCGGAATTCTTAGCAACTTCAATCTATTTCAGAAATATAACAAGTTGAACCAAAATTAGGAAGATGGTCATGATTTTAGCTCATTTGAGCATATTATCAAACACTAGGTGTGCATCAATGTTTTACGGCCCTTTTGTGGAAGATTCCATCATTCCCCAACCCAATCTCTACCATTTTTAGCTCATAGCCTTCCCACATACTTCAAAAATACATGAATGCAAGACAACAACCCCCACACCCAAGAATTGTCTTTCTAACTATCCCATTCTTAGACAAAATTCGAAATTAAGGGTTAGGGTGTAGAATCTTACCTCTAGGATGAAGACCTAGTGAGATTTCTTTGTTAATCTTCAATGATTGAGCAAGAATTGATGGATAATAGGTTGAAGTTTACTCCCCCACTCTAAGAACTCTCTCTCAATATAAAAATATCAGAAATGTGCTCATAATGGGCTATGGCATATGTTTTAACGAAGAAGGGTCGGGTTTTAAAACCCCAAAAATGAAGCCCCGGGATAGGATATGAGGTCGCATATGCAACCGTAGAATAGATATGCGGTCTGCATATCGGCCGCATAAATTGGGAACCAAAATTAGAAAGAAATTGACTAGGTATGCAGTCACTATGCGGCCCACAGACCTGTTCTGCGGTCGCATAATGCGCCGCAGAACCTCCCTTCGCAAAACTCCAAGGCTGATTGTGCGACAAGAGTGCGGCGTGCTAAATGGTTATGCGGTCGCATAATGGGCACCGAAAATGACATCAAAACGATCCACAAAAACTATCTCACTCTGCGACCATTCTACGAACCGCATAGTGATTATGCGGCCGCAAAATGTGCCACAGAAATGCCTATTTCTGCCAAATAGTTTTCTTCAACTCCCCAGTGGATTGTTCAATCCAAAAAGTCTGAACCACGGTGAGCTTGCTCGCCGCAAAGAATTTCTACTATTATTAACCTCTACGCCATTCCGTCATCACAAAACCCCAATTTTTAGGAAACTTTTCACGGGGCCTTTCATCCTCCTCCACTTAAGGTCATTTGTCCTTGAATGAGGGTCAAGGTTCTCTATTAGTATAATATGCAACTTAGTTTTTATACCACACACCAGCAACCCCAAATTTGACTAACTCCCTAAATTTCCAAAACATTTTGCCAGCGTTTCCTCTGTAACTGGGCCTATCAACCTGTCAGAGAGCCCCAGAAATACATCCTTAAAACATATATATAATCCAATGACGCAATATAACACAATAACAACACCTACTGTGGCCTCATGAGCAATATATTACCAGAAATAGAACACCCTTAACATCAACTTTACAAAAGATACATAATTTGTAAAAGGTAACCCTTAGAATTTTCATAGAACCCAACTTTATAAATACATGGCTATTCATACAAATAAGGATAATTTTTCTTCATTTCTTCCTCGGCTTCCCAAGTAGACTCTTCAACCTGTTGGTTTCGCCATAGCACTTTCACGGATGCAATTTCTTTATTTCTCAACTTCTAGACTTGTCGATCAATAATAAAAACTGGAATTACTTCATATGACAGTTCCTCATTAACTTCAATGGTCTCAACCGGCACAATAGCTGACGGATCTCCAACTACCTTTTTCAACATAGACACATGGAACACTGGGTGCACTAAGGACATCTCAGGTGGTAGCTCAAGCTTGTACGCTACCTCACCGATTCTCTAAATAATTCTGTACAGTCCGACATACCTCAGACTCAATTTCCCTTTCTTTCCAAACTGCATTATACCCTTCATGGGGGAAACTTTCAGGAATACCCAATCATCTTCTTTGAACTTTAAGTCTCTACGACGAACATCCGAATAGGAGTTTTTATGACTCTGAGCAGTTTTCAACCGCTCCTTAATGATCTTAACCTTCTCCATAGCCTGATGCACAAGGTCTGGCCCTATCAACTCAACTTCCCCAATTTTGAACCACCCAATGGGAGATCTGCATCTCCTACCATATGATGCCTCAAATGGTGCCATTTGAATACTAACATAAAATCTCTTGTTATAAGCAAACTCTATAAGTGGCAAATGATCATCCCAACTACCCTTGAATTCAAGAACACAAGCATGCAACATATCCTCAAGTGTTTGAATAGTCCGCTCTGCCTGCCCGTCGGTCTGTAGATGGAAGGCTATACTAAGATTCACCTGATTACCCAAACCTTACTGAAACTTCTTTCAAAAATTTTCCGTGAACTGAGCCCCTCGATCGAAAATGATAGAAACTGGAGTGCCATACAACCTGACTATTTCCTTGATATACAACTAAGCATACTGTTCTGCTGTGTCGGTAGATTTAACAGTCAAGAAATATGCTGATTTCGTGAGTCGATCCATAATCACCCAAATTGAGTCAAACTTGCGCGAAGTGCGTGGTAATCCTACCACAAAATCCATATTAATCATTTCCCACTTCTACATTAGAATTTTTATGTTCTGTGCCAACTCACCAGGCCGTTGATGTTCGGCCTTTACTTACTGACAATTCGGACATCTTGCCACAAAGTCCGCTACATTTCTTTTCATATCATTCCACCAATAGACTTCCTTAAGATCATGATACATATTCGTAGAACCTGGGTGCACGGAATACCTAGAAGTGTGAGCCTTGATCATGATTCTTTCCCGGAGACCATCTACATTTGGAACACATAGCCGCCCTTGGTACCTTAGTGTACCATCATCCATGCCAAGAGTAAAAGCCATAGTTTTATGTTTATGAATCCCCTCCTTCAATTGTACCAACAATGGATTGTCGTATTGCTTCTCTTTGACTTCCACAACAAGCAACGATTCAACCCTATTTTGCATAATTACCCCTCATTCATTAGAGTCCGCAAGACGAACTCCCAAACAAGATAATTGGTGAACCTCCCTAGCCAACGACATTTGACATGCCTCCAAGTGAGCCAAACTACCAATAGATTTTTGGCTAAGAGCATCTGCCACAACATTGGCTTTCCCCAAGTGATACATAATATCGATGTCGTAATCCTTGAGTAACTCAAGCCATCTTCCCTGCCTAAGATTCAGCTCCTTTTGTTTGAAAATATATTGAAGGCTCTTGTGGTCCGTGAATACATCCATATTGACCCCATACAAATAATGATGCCAAATCTTCAATGAAAAAACCACCGCCACAAGTTCTAAGTCATGTGTTGGATAGTTCTTTTCATGATTCTTGAGTTGCCTAGAAGCATAAGCTATCACCTTGCCATGTTGCATTAATACACACCCAAGTCCGATTCTCAATGCATCGCAATATACTACAAACCCATCTGTACCGTCTGGTAGAGTCAACACTGGTGCCGTAGTCAATCTCAATTTCAACTCCTAGAAGCTCATTTCACAAGCATCTGACCATTGGAACTTAATTGCCTTCTACGTCAATTTAGTCAATGGAGAGGCAAGAGTAGAAAACCCCTCCCCAAACTTTCTGTAATACCCAGCTAAGCCTAAGAAACTGTGAATCTCTGTTGGTGTTGTAGGTCTATTCCAATTCTTCACCGCTGCAATCTTTTGAGGGTCAACCTTAATTCCTTCTCTTGAGACAACATGACCCAAGAATGTGACAGACTCGAGCCAAAATTAACATTTTGAAAATTTCACGTACAATTGGAGCTAATGAAGAGTCTGCAAAACTGCTCTGAGATGATCAGCATGGTCCTCTAGACCTCGTGAATACACAAGAATATCATCAATGAACACTATGACAAAGAAATTATGAAAAGGCTTGAAAACCCGATTCATAAGATCCATAAAAGTTGTCGGGGCAATTGTTATCCCAAAAGACACTACCAAAAATTCAAAGTGCCCATATCGGGTCCTGAAAGCCGTTTTCGGAATATCCTGCTCCCTGATCTTCAATTGGTGGTACCCGGACCGTAAATCAATTTTGGAGAAGTACCTAGCACCTTGTAACTGATCAAACAAATCATCTATTCTTGGTAATGGGTACTTATTTTTTATTGTGACTTTGTTGAGCTGCCGGTAGTCAATACACATCCTCAGTGATCCATCTTTCTTCCTCACAAAGAGAACCGGTGCGTTCCATGGTGACATACTCGGTCAGATGAAACCCTTTTCTAACAAATCCTTTAATTTTTCCTTTAGCTCCTTCAATTATGCTAGTGCGATCTTGTAGGGCATAATAGATATAGGCTGCGTGCCTGGCATCACATCAATTCCAAAATAAATCTCCCTGTCTGGCGGAATCCCAGGGAGCTCATCAGGAAAGACCTCCGAAAATTCATTCACCACAGGCACAAACTCGACTGTAGGTGCCTCAGTATCGGTGTCCGTAACCCGGACCAAATGATAGATACACACCTGTTAATCATCTTCGTGGCCTTAAGGTAATAAATAAACCTACCTTTTGGCATCACATTATCCCCCTTCCACTCAGCAACTGGCTCATATGGAAATTCAAAGCTCACAGTCCTAGTTCGGCAATCGAGCTTGGGAAAACATGAATAAAGCCAATCCATTCCCATAATTACATCAAAATTGACCATCCCCAATTCAATTAGATCGGCCACGGTGTCCCGACATGCACCATGACAACACAACACCTATAAACCCGTGCGGCCATAATAGACTCGCCAACCGGAGTAGATACATAGAACGACTCAGGAAGTTATTCTGGTTCTATCCCTAATTCCATAGCAACAAAAGGGGTAACATAGGACAAAGTGGAACCAGGATCAATAAGAGCATATACATCATGAGATTGGACAATCAATATACCTGTGACAACATCTGGAGAAGCCACTGCACTCTGGCGACCACTCAAAGCATAGAAACAACTGGTTCCTCCTGAACTCTGCTCACCACCCCTAGCTGCACCATGCCATGCTGGTGCTCGAGTGCCTCGAGCTGGAGGGGGGCTGAAGATGTAGCAACTGCAGAACTAGATGGTTGTGTTGTGCCCATGTCCGCACCCTGGCGGGATAAACTACACTTCCTCTGAATATTACCCCTCAATCCGCACCCGTAACATATAGGTAGGTCCTTGTAGCAGATCCCCAAGGGTATCTTCCTACACCTGGGGCATGGGGACCTCCGCTACTGCTTGAATCTCCCTCCTAATTGGCCCTGCTGGTGGGTCTCCTGCTGCCCTGATTGGGCCTGAAATGACTCCCCTGCTACTGACTGGGCCCTGCTGGCGGTGCACTAGCTGAAGACTGAGCAAAACACTGGGATGGTCCTGATGACCCTCCCCTAAAAGCTGATCTTCCCTCACTAAATGACTCCCCTAAGTTGCCCGCGGACCGGGCCTTGGTGTTACCCTCTCGCTCCATTCTGTTCTTCAACTTACGGTTCTCTGTAGCTTGAGAAAATGCTACCATCTTCCCATAGTTCATATCTGAATTGAAGGCAGCTGTAGTGGCCTCATTGATAACCAAGGGGCTAAGGCCCTGCACAAACCGGCGCACTCTAGCCTCCATAGTAGGCAACATGAGAATGGCATATTTAGACAGACGTGCGAACTCCATGTGATACTCCCACACACTCTTACTACCTTGTTTAATGTTCTCAAACTATGTGTCATGGGCTTCCCTAGTCACGGCCGACAAGAAATGGTCTATGAAAGCGTCAGCAAACTCACTCCACCACGCTGGAGGGCTCCCCTCCTCCCGAGAGTCCTCCCACAGCTCAAACCAAGAATAATCCACCCCTTTCAGGCGGTAGGCGGCCAACTCCACTCCCTCCGTCTCAGTAGCACGCATAACCCGGATAGTCTTATGCATCTCATCAATGAAGCCCTATAGTTCCTCCTCGGGATTAGCACCCATGAACACTAGAGGATCCAACTGAAGAAACATGTTCACCCTGGAATCACTAGAATCCCCTTGTTGGTTAGAAGAAGGGGTACAACATTTGAGAAGCCACTATCTATGTCAGCATCTGGATAGCTCCCCTAAGCTCCCTGTCGGAAATACAAGAATCGGAAGCTGAGGAGGGAGGTAGAACCGGAATATAAGTTGGAGGAACTGCTGCACCCTCAGTTGGTGTAGGAACTTGTATGGCCTGGTCAGGTGTAGTGAAATCAGGCAGTTTAGCAGTCGGGGGATTATCCTTACCCCTCGGGTATTCACCCGCATCAACAAATAAAGTGTCATTTGCCACTCCTGAGGTGGCATTGGCTCCTTGGCCAGTTTTTGCTCTCTTCTTAGGTGCCATGTACTGAAAGTTAAAGGAATGCACGAATTAGAGGAGGAACAGTTTCACATTCAATTTCATCGCACGATCTAGAATATCAAAGAAGGGTATTATTCCAAAATATCCAAGTAGCCTCAAACTTATAGATGTGGTCGACAACATACCGATAAGGAGGAATCTACTAGACACGGCTCCGAGACATCCTAGGATACTTTAAAACCTTAGGCTCTGATACCAAGTTTGTCACGCCCCAACCTCGGGGAACGCGACCGGTGCTCATTCGAGTAAACCCGGTCGAGCAATCCTGTTAGATACTGTCTACCCAACTCACCCATGATCAAGAGAAGACATGATTTCATTAATTAGACAGTAGGAAGATCATATATATAATACTAAATTGTCTAATTGGTTACATCATTTTTAAGTTTCAAGATACACACATTCTTATGATTTGAGTGTTACAAGAGACCAAAACACAACATAAACTGTTTGACTTTTCTAGCACCCATGTACAACCCACATAGTGTCTACGGAGCCTCTAAAAGATACAATGGAGTACAATGATAGTGTCGACAACAAGGCCCCAGCTATACCTCAAAACATGATAACAAAATGTACAAAAGATACATGACCCAGGAATGAAGTAAGGCTCACCAAGTCTGCTAGGAGGAAGGTGTACTGCTATCGCTGATCAACACTGCCTGCTATGGAACCACCTGGATCCATTTAAAGATGTAGCACCCCCGGCAAAAGGAACGTTAGTACTGTCGAATGGTACTAGTATGTAAAACTAAACATCATCTCAATAGAATGAATAATAATACAATGGGGAAACAGTCATGAGTTCAATAAGAGCTTCAAACAATATTAAAATATCAAATAAGGATCACTTAAGTTCTCATGTCAATTTTCATGTTATTAGTTTGGGTGATCTTTAGAGCCGATATGCCATAATTCACAATACCTCCGTATTCTTACACGAAGTCCTATCTCGACCCGATCGGCTAGGTCGTCTCATTTGAGACATCAACCATAACCATAATTTCATTATAATTTCCAGCACAGTTGCCCGATCGACTAGGTCGTCTCACCCGAGACATTACCTTTTCAATCAATCATCTCACTTCATACTTCTTTCACATCTTTTCAATTCATTGGCACAAGTGGCCTCAATTAGAAAGTCAATCTTGGCACTTGGTCGTATTTCATAATTCCAGTTTCCCCTTTCCACATTCAAACATCATTATCAACAACAATAAGGTTTCTCATTCAAGACATTAAATTCACATATGAGCAATTTGGGAATCTTGGGCACATAGAGGCTTTTCATACAATTTGGCATAACAACCTTTATTCGATCATTACATGAAGTCTTAACATTTCTAACACATATTCCACATTTTCCACATTTTGAGCACACCCTCAAATGGAAAGATGACATGATGAAGCATTTAGAATGAATATTGAACATACACCCTTCAACACAAACACGTTAGGAATAGCCAATTCTATAATGATCAATTTGGGACTTACACCAATTACATGAACACCGTGGGATTCGATTCTAAGAAGAAGGGGGTTTAGCCAACATACATCAATTGAGCTTCCTCAAAATTTTAAAACATTTCGGAATTCTTAGCAACTATAATCGATTTTAGAAATATAACAAATTGAACCAAAATTAGGAAGATGGTCACGATTCTAGCTCATTTGAGCATATTATCAAACACTAGGTGTGCATCTATGTTATAAGGCCCTTTTGTGGAAGCTTCCATCATTCCCAAACCCATTCCCTACCATTTGTAGCTCACAACCTTCCCACATACTTCAAGAATACATGCATGCAAGACAACAACCCCTACACCCAAGAATTGTCTTTCTAATTATCCCATTCTTAGACAAAATTCAAAATTGAGGGTTAGGGTGTAGAATCTTACCTCTAGGATAAAGACCTAGTGAGTTTTCCTTATTAATCTTCAATGATTGGGCAAGAATTGATCGATAATAGCTTTAAGGTTACTCCCCCACTCTAAGAACTATCTCTCACTCTAAAAATATCAGAAATGTGCTCAAAATGGGCTATGGCATATATTTTAACGAAGACGCGTCGGGTTTAAAAACCCCAAAAATGAAGTCTCGGGACAGGATATGCGGTCGCATATGCGACCAGAGAATGGATATGCGGTCCGCATATCGGCCTCACAAATTGGGTGCCAAAACTGGAAAGAAACTGACTGGGTTTGCGGTCACTATGCAGCCCGCAAACCTGTTCTCCGGTCGTATAATGCGTCACATAATGGGCCGCAAAATGTTTATGTGGTCGCATAATGGGCCGCGAAAATGACATCGAAACGATCCAAAAAAATTGTCTCACTCTGCGACCATTCTGCGGCCTGCATAGTGATTATGCGGCTGCAGAATGGGCCGCAGAAACGCCTATTTCTGCCAAATATTTTCCTTCAACTCCCCAGCACACTGTTCAATCCAAAAAGTCCATACCGCGGTGAGCTTGCTTGCCGCGAAGAATTTCTACTATTATTAATCTCTACACCCGCCCCGACATCACAGAATCTCGATTTTTAGGAAAGGTTTCACTGGGCCTTATAGCCCCTGGAAAAAGAGACGTTAATATATATAAAATAATACTAATATGTAAAACTAAGTAGCCTTATATGGAATGGAATATCAACATAAGGGAAGAAAATATAGAAATAGGCAGAAAATCAATAGTACAACAACAATAAATCGAGTCTAGTCCCACAAGTGGGGTCTGGGGAAGGTAGAGTGTACGTAGACCTTACCCCTTCCTGTAAAAAGGTAGAGAGGCTATTTTTGGTAGACCCTGAGCTTAGGAAGGAAAGAGGAAAGGGGCAATAACAAGTAAACCAATTTGACAACCGAAGGTAAAATGCAAAACTAACACTAAGTAATGCAATCAGAAAATCGAAACGAGGAAACAACAATCTAGGGATTAAAGAAAATAAAAGGACACTAAGTGATATATCAAAGCTACTGTGACAAACAAGGACAATACTCGGCTACCTAACCCTCTACATTTATTCTCAACCTCCACACCTTCCTATCCATGGTCATGTCCTCAGTCAGCTGGAGCAACGCCATATCTCACATAATCTTCTCTCCCCAATACGTCTTCAGCCTGCCTCAACCTCTTTGTTGGCCCTCCAACGCCAGCCTCTCACACCTCCTCACCGGGGCATCAATTCCTCTCCTCTTAACATGCCTAAACTATCTAAGTCTCGCCTCCCGCATCTTATCCTCCACATGGGCCACACTTACCTTGTCCCAAATAACTCTATTTCTTATTCCATCTGACCTGGTATGCCTGTACATCCATCTCAACATCCTCATTTAACACACTTTCATCTTATGTACATGGAAGCTCTTGACTAGACAACATTCCGCCCCATACAACATAGTCGGTCTGACAACCACTCTATATAACTTACCTTTATGTTTTGGTGGCACAATCTTGTCACATAGCACACCAGAAGCAAGCCTCCATTTTATCCATCGCGCCCCAATACAGTGTATGCAATCCTCGTCAATCTCCCCATTCTCTTGTATAACTAACCCAAGGTACTTGAATCTTTCTCTTCTAGAAATGACTTTTGAATCAGGACGCACGTCTTCGTCCACTTCTTGAGTCGCGCTACTGAACTTGCACTCCAAATATTGTGTTGTGGTCCTGCTCAACATGAAACCTTTAGACTCCAAGGTCTGCCTCCAAACCTCTAACCTCTCATTAACATCACCTCGTATCTCGTCAATCAGTACAATGTCATCTGGAAATAACATGCACCACGATACCTACCCTTGAATGTATCGCGTCATAGCGTTGATTACCATGGAAAACAAAAATAGGCTAAGGGTTGACCCATGATGCAACCCCATAACAACCGGGAAGTGTTTTGAGTCCCCTCCCACTACTCTTACCCAAGTCATAGCTCTATCGTACATGTCTTGAATAGCCCTAATAAATGCAACAAGAATGCCTCTAACCTCGAAGCATCTCCACAAAACCTCCCTCGGTACTTTATCGTAAGGCTTCTCTAAGTCTATGAACACTATATGTAAATCCCGCTTCCTCTCCCTATACTGCTCCATCAACCTCCTAATTCCAAGTCAAATCATATGAAGAAAGTGTAGCATAAGAAAAAACCTTTAAATATACATTAACATTTTCAATTAGGAGATAATTAGTTAGCGACATTCCACCATGCGTGAGGCATGGATTCCAATCTCGGCTCGATCGGCTAAGCCCTCTCACCATGATGTATGTGGGTCAATATAGTAATGTGAATTCAATATAGTAACAAGAAGGACATACCACCATTCGTGTGGCATGGCGTCCGATCTCGTCTCAATTAGATAAGTCGTCTCACCATGTTCTTTGTGTATCGCCATGAAAAAAGAAGGAGGAGCCACCATGTGAGCGACATGGGGTCTGATTTCAGCCCGATGGGCTAACCCGTCTCAGCACAATGCCGTGTGATTTTATAGAGAACGTGGATTGATGCTAGCAGTGAATTCATCCCAATTGAGGGAAATAATCTCATCTAAGTGTGAAGGGTGGTTTGTCCCCAATTATCTTCTACACCGGCACGTGTTGTTTTGGGTGTAGGACATTACAACCTACAACTGCTCGGTTACATAACAATACTCCAAAAAACCTTTCATTTAAAGCATTTTGAAAACCCTTTTTCTTTCCGTCATCTCTTGGGACATACATTATCATTCTCATTTTGGCACAATAGCCACATTTCATCATCATGCATTCACATCATTCACTTTGTATGGGTCATCATAAGACATCAAGGAAATTTAAGACATTGGAAAATCATAGCTTCAAAAACATGAGTGTATACGAGCTTAAAACACATTGAATTACTTCAAAAAGGGGAGAATAGTGATTGATACATTAATCATACTTGAAACATTTTGTCACGACCCAAGCCGATGGGCCACGACGGGCACCCGGTACCTTACTCAACCGAGTACCAACGTAACGTATCTTTCTTATTACATTATCATATACACATGACATATGGTCCTAATAGGCCAATATAATTATTTATAAACTCAAAACATAGGCCGACAAGGCCGTACAAACTTTCACGTACACGACATATGTCTACAAGCCTCTAAGAGTACATAAACATCATAAAGGTCGGGACAGGGCCCCGCCATACTAATCAGAACATGTCCTAATCATACTGATAACATAAGCAACTCAGGAATAAATGGAGTGTACCAACATCTTTCGCTGAGCTGATCGCCTACTTGGAGGACTCTCGACCTGTCTATCAAGACCTACGGGCATGAAATGCAGGTTCCCTAGGCAAAAGGGACATCAGTACAAATAATATACCGAGTATGTAAGGAATAAAAATCAGTAAATAATTGACATGAGAGAAACATGGAGTAAAAGACTCGACATGTACGTCTGCATAGCTCTGTGAATCATTTCATGTTTATAACATTATGCATATGCGTATAAATGTCATACCATGTATAGGTATATGTGTTCATAACATCATCAAGCCTGTAAGGGCATCCCATCATATCATTTCGTCCACTGGGGGCAAATCATCAACGTATACCAGCTGATCAGGTGGTGGTGTGTATATAATGCCATAACCTTTTTCTATATCCCATATACATATAATATACGCGTATATAACGCCATCTGGTCATGGGTCAATGTACATGTAAAAATGCATGAAATGCATAAGAAATATGTTAATAAGATTTTCTCGAAATGTCATAAAAATCAATATTCCTTTCGGATAAACTTTATCAAATATGTATTTTTCTGAGACCCATGAACAGAAGATATAATAATAATTCACATGGGGAATCAAGAATATAGACACCCCTAATATTTCTTTGAATAGAGTCATTTATGGAAATTGTGCATATCTTCGTTTTGTTTGTATCGTATTGATCATGCCAAAAAGAAAGAAGTAATAGCCTTAACATACCTGAGTCGATTCTCTTGACAATCCTCTAATACACGTTAATTACGACAAAACACGAAACAAGTCGTATGAAAAGCTCGAAGCAATCACATTGCTATGCAAAGAAAATCTTAACCGAAACCTTTCCTTAAGAACTTAGCAACAACGTTGCTATTTGGAAAGTGAATTAATGTTGGTGCTTGAATTGTAAAGTTTCTATGTAACGCTGGTGATGCATTGAACTGGGTTTGAGACACTCACAATATATCCTATCAAGAGCTTCAACTTGCACATGTGTATAATGAACTTATTCAAGATATCAATTGCCATTAGAGAGTGCAAAAATAAGTGGCAATCCTCCTCAACTTCTAACTAATACATGTAGTATCTGTCAGAACCTGCATCTTTTAAGTTCTTTTACAAAGACCAATCCTCAAAGAAGTGTTTGAATTTATCAGAACTTTGTAATATATAAACATTCACGTTTTTGAATTCACATAGAAATGGATTTGTGACTTTATTGAATTGGAGAAATCTTCTAAGGCTTTTGCTAAAGAACGTTACCCCTTTTCATATACTTTGTGGATTTAGAGCTTTTGTATGGCTTATCCAAGAGTTCCTTTCAAAGTAACACCTAGAAAGGTGATCTAAGAGTCACTAAAAGGCTCTTATGTTGCTG